>NC_090920.1:2522825-2542735 GCF_040956055.1 Brachionichthys hirsutus | reverse complement strand
GTACACCCGATCGCTTTACAATCCCGTCGGGACTTTCAGACGCGGAGCCGATGGACGTGGACAACCAAGAGAAGACGGGCTACATGAAGACGGAGCTCATATCCGTCTCTGAAGTGTAAGCATGGCCGGCGTCCATTACTGTTGCCGTTAGAGGCCGGCGTTCACGTGGGACGTCCTTCGCCGCAGACATCCGTCCAGAATGCACGACAACATGCTGCCCATGTCCCCGGACGACTACAAGGCGCTGGCGCAGTACGTCAGCCCCCGAGACATCACCGCCGTGGTGAGCGCCGCGGTCACGCCGTCCGCTCGGGTTCCGTCCACTCGGGTTCCGTCCTTTAATGTCTTCTGTCTCTCTTCTGTCTCTCTTCCGTCTCTCCCATCAGAGCGACAATCTGATTTGGGGATTTGGGGATCTCGACGTTCAGGTAGACGCAGCTTTAGCCCGTTAGCTTTCTGTCCGCTAACACGCCGTTAACCTGAGATTAGAGCTCGTTTTGCTCCCGACATTAAATGCGCCGCATGTTTTTGAGCCGCTCTAATCTGTCCTGTCTTCTTCCGCTTTCCCCAGATGGGATCAGAATTCCAAGCTGAAAACTGAGGAGTTCAGAGCCTGCGTTTCCTCAGCGGTGGCGAGTCCTGCTTTAAAAACTTAAAACTGAATAGCAATCAGGAAATCAATAACTTGTCTGTGCGTAATTAAATATGCTGATACATGCCAAACAGTAACCTGATCTCTTTATCAACACCATCATCTGTTGGATAGAGATGGATCAATACGGTTTAATCAGGACCAATAGTCAAAGAGACCGCTAATCCATATTTGGAGCTGATCTTCATTTACCTTCCGAAGGACAGGGTGAAGTGGAGAACTCCCCGAAGGTCGAGTAGGTTGACCTTCCGAACACTCAGGTGCTCCCCGGAGTCTGAACGCCGCGCGTGCACAGCTCCGCACGCCGATTGGCTGTTAACCCTCTGCGTGTCACCAATCAGACGGTGCTGTGGGCGGGGCAATGCTGGAGTATCTTTGAGACTCAATAAAGCAAAACGGAGTTATTGATCATTTATCGATATTTCAAATTAAATCCTACAATGAAACAGACAGACAGATTGATCAATAACTTTTATTCATATGTGAATAAATAAGAGAAGCGTCTGTGCCCCCCCCCCCCTCCCCCTCCCCCCGGACCAGAGCCGGAGCAGCAGAAACACGAAGAAAAGGACGACAGCAAACACGGGACAGTCAGAGATCAGAGGCCGACAGCTTCCTTCCTAGATACGTTTTAATGTGACTTTAAATAACTTCAAAGAGAATAAAAAATCTCATCCTGAGGAATAACGTGTGACGGCTCAGTAACAACAAACAAACAACAAACAAACACAGATTTTACTTTTTAAGAACGATCCTGCGCATGAAGCTGTTTTTATCTATTTAGAGTTTCAGCATGAAAACCTTGATTTTCCCCAAGAAAGATAAAAACTACAACATTTTGCCAGCTGGGTTGATTCCAGCACCAAAAGGACTGCAAGTCCCAGTGTGCATCGCTTCAGAAACAACCAATCAGAGCTACACATTCTGATGACGCCTTTACCGGGAGTGTCAGGTTTCAATAAATAAATAATACAACTCAATGTTGACAAGCTGTTTGAGCTCGAGCTAAAAACTTTACATATAAATTCAGATTTTTTCCAGTTTAAATCCGGAAATGTGTTTAACATGGAAAAATCAACAAATCCATCAAAACTAAAGCTCATATTCACAGCTCACACACACACACACCAATGTACGCTTTAAATACACACACACACTAATGTACGCTTTAAATACACACACATTAGGGTTTGGGGACCATACATCCCACCTGTTGACGATGATGAAGTGAGGCAGGTTTTAACGCCTTCCTGTTTTCAGCTTTTCACAATAAAGTACATGAAGCAGCTGCTGAATGAATCTCGATCAGGGGAACCCGTGCCGTGGAGGGCGGAGACGCTGCAGGTTCTCCTTCCAGCCCGTCACTAAAGCAGGCGACTTTAATGATCAGCACCTCCTTCCATTTGAGAGGAGACGCCGGAGAGACGGTTGGAAAGGAGACCTGGAGTGTCTCTGCCCCCCCCCATGGCACCGGTTCCCCAGATCCAGATGGATGTTTCATCAACGAGGCTTCAAACCGACTCGAGACAGGAGCGACAAGCCATCATCATCATCATCATCATCTATAACCATGAGGAGGAAAACGAGGAGCTTTTATTGTGGAGGGGCGCCTGCTGTCCTGTTCCTGGTCACAGCATGCCATCCAGGTTCTTCTCGGCGCTCTGCTGGTCGGGGGCGGGGCCCTGGGGGCTGCACTGGGCGTGGTAATCCCGGAGGATGGTCACCACGTCGTGATGGCCGAAGTGGACCGCCTCGTCCATCGGCGTGTTCCCCCACCTGCAGCGGAGGGACAGCAGGACCGTACGGTGAGCGCTGGGGGGGGGGGTCCACCTGCTGGGGGGACTGGTTTCGTCTCACCTGTCTCTGGGGACCAGGTTGACTTTACAGGCCTCGAGCAGGAAGCGGACCACCTCGGCGTGTCCTGAAACACGCACACACACACACGTGAGCTACACACACACACACCCTGATCTAAATGACTCCACACGCTTGGAGGTTCTACCTTCAGCCGCCGCCACGTGCAGAGCCGTCCTGGAGTCGTAGTCCCTCTGCTCCATGTCCATGGAGGACAACGCAAACCTGGAGCGGAAAGGAGCATGGAGGAGGTAAAGCAGGAGGTAAAGCGGGAGGTAAAGCGGGAGGTAAAGCAGGAGGTAAAGCGGGAGGTAAAGCAGGAGGTAAAGCAGGAGGTAAAGCAGGAGGTAAAGCAGGAGGTAAAGCGGGAGGTAAAGCAGGAGGTAAAGCAGGACAGCACGCAGGAGCAGACTGGTCTGGGGGCGTGTCCTCACCTCCTCAGCGCCGACACGTCTCCGGTATACGCAGCAAACAGCAGGTTGATGACGGACTTCACCTGGAAAACAAACGCGGACGCGTTGGACGCCGTGACGGACTCTGATCCCCACCAGAGGGCGTCGTGCATTAAACAGAGGAAAGGAAGTGACGTCGACGGCCTAAAAATATCCTCCGTCTGATCGAACCAGGCTTGAGACTAAAAATAGCCTTCCTCGAGAGGAGGAGGAGGAGGAGGAGGCCGCCGGGACTCACCCTCTGATCTCCCCCTCCCTGCGAGGGTCCAGCTTCTTGGCAAAGTGTCTCAGGTTGTCGTAGTTGTGGAAGTTACAGAGAGAAACGAGATCCTGGAAGGAGAGGAGATTCATGTGAGTACTTTTACTCCGATTGCTCTAGACCGAGTACTTCTACTCTGACTGCTCTGGACCGAGTACTTCTACTCTGACTGCTCTGGACCGAGTACTTCTACTCTGACTGCTCTGGACCGAGTACTTCTACTCTGACTGCTCTGGACCGAGTACTTCTACTCTGACTGCTCTGGACCGAGTACTTCTACTCTGACTGCTCTGGCCCGAGTTCTTCTACTCTGACTGCTCTGGACCGAGTACTTCTACTCTGACTGCTCTGGACCGAGTACTTCTACTCTGACTGCTCTGGACCGAGTACTTCTACTCTGACTGCTCTGGACCGAGTACTTCTACTCCGACTGCTCTGGACCGAGTACTTCTACTCCGACCGCTCTGGACCGAGTACTTCTACTCCGACCGCTCTGGACCGAGTACTTCTACTCTGACTGCTCTGGACCGAGTACTTCTACTCTGACTGCTCTGGACCGAGTACTCCGGAGGCCCCAGCTTACGGTGCAGAACTGGATGCCTCTGACGCTGTTGCCCAGCTTGTCCAGCGGCGGAGACCAGCACATGATGCCCATCACGTTTGGGACCACCAGCAGGATCCCGCCGGCGACGCCCGACTTGGCCGGCAGGCCGACCTGCAAGATGGAGGACGGCGTGGAGACGTGAGGACGAGGCGCTCGGCCGAGGAGCAGCGCGGCGCTCGGCGGAGATACCGACGTGAAAGGCGAACTGTCCGGAGAAGTCGTACATGCCGCACGAGTGCATCAGGCTCAGCGTGTTCCGCACCGCCTCGGGGCTCAGCACGCGCTCGCCTGTGATTGGACAAAAGCCGCCGTTAGCCAGAGTCGCCGCCATGACGCTGGCGCTCTCGCAGGTCACCTCGATGGAGCACAGCTGGCGGGGAAGGAGAAGGGCGAGACGTTGAGCCGCATCGACACCGGGTCACGGCATCCCGCTGTGGCGGAGCCACGCCCACACTTTACCTGGAAGTAGAAGTCCAGGATGGAGGTCATGTCCGTCCCCTCCGGGAAACACTGAAGGACAGAGACACGTTTACTGAGGGGCGTGGCCTTCGTCACGTCAAACAGGGAGACGCAAACGAAAACGAGAGCCGACACCTTCTTCTCCTTCAGGTAGTATCCGATGGCGAAGTTACGGTCTCCGGACTCGCGCTCCGACTGGAACCTGGAGCCGGACACGAGAACGAGCACCCGATCAGTGTGTGTGTGTGTGCGTGTGTGTGCGTGTGTGTCACGCGTGTAGCTACACTCACGTAGCGTTGCTGAAGCCCACGTACTCGCTTCCTGCCAGTTTGTTCATGAAGTTCACGACCTGGAAACATTAAAAACAACAAACAAACTTTAATCAGCACACACACACACACACACACAGACACACACACACACACACACACACACACACACACACACAGACACACACACACACACTCACGTAGTCAAACTTCTCAGCGTTGCTCGCTCCTTGCTGAAACACAAACAGAAGGTATTAAACCAAAGGGCGTGTCCCGCGCGATGATGTCATCGCCGCGTCACATGATCGCTGGCATTAAACCGGACTCGGACGACGTCACACAGGAAGTGAGTCGGAAGGATTCGACGGGCATTAATACGGAGCATCCCGGCGACCTCCGGGATTAACGCGATCCTCCCACCTCTGAGAAACCGTCGCCGCCCTCCCCCTCCGGGAAGGAGGCGTCGCCATTGGTCAGCTTAAATCGGGGCAGGAAGTGCGACGGAACGCTCACATCCTCCTCCGTAACCCTAACCCGCGTTCGTAATCCGGGAACGGACCTTTATGAGGGAGGTGCAGACGATGGCGCCGGCGTTGACCATGGGGTTGTGAGGCTTATCTGCAGGGAGGGGAAACAGAGACGCGTCCGTCAGCGCGGGAACCCGTGACGTCACGCCGGCCCGGGCGATGATGTCACCGCACCGTCCTCGTTCAGGAAGAGCTTGTTGAAGCGCAGGCCGCTGGGCTCCTTGCCGATGAAGCGGTGCACGTACTCCGTCCCGTGGTCGTGGACGGCGACGGCGTACTTCAGCGGCTTCACGCACGACTGCAGGCAGAACGGCACCTTGGTGTCGCCGGCGGTGTGCCTGAGGGCGACAGCGTCACTGGCTAAACGGCCACCCGGTCGCGGGCGGGGCCGCGAGAGAGCCGTACCTCTGCCCGTCCACGGTGCACAGGGCCACGCCCCACAGGTCCGGGCTGAACCGGGCCAGCTGGGGGATGTAGTCGGCGACCTGCAAACGCCACACACAACCACCGCCGGGGTCACGCCGGGCTACCCGGCGCCCGGCGCTCCCACCTCACCTGTCCTCCGGACATGTTCCTGCCGTTGTCATAGAGACCGTCGATGTGGCCGCAGAACGACTTGAAGTCCGGGACGACGAACTTCTTCCTGAAGGCCTGCGTGAGCAGGACGATGTTGCTCTGGACGCACCTGAGACGGGAGACGGGAGACGGGACGTTTAGGCTGGGCGGAGCCTCGGGGGCCGGGCGTGACACACGCGTCATGTGATCAGGCGGTGAGGCGGTAGCAGAGAGGATTACGCTCTAATCCTAATCCCCGCGCAGGCTCTAAGAATAGCCGATTCCAGCCGGGGGCGTTTCGGGTTTCAGGTTTCATTAAAACTCTACTTTTTGAAGAGGTGTCGATCCAGCGTCCCGTCAGAGGTCGTCCTCAGGGTCACCTTCAGCATCTCCATGCACTCCTTCAGCCGGGGGTCTCCGGTGCGGAGCCCCGTGGCCTTCAGGGCCTGCAGAGAGAGGGGGGGGGGACGACGACATGGTGACTCACAGGGGGGGGGGGGGGGGGGCGTCCAGCGGGGACTCCTGCTCCACTCACCGTGGTGAACTTGTGAGCAGGGATCCGCTCCTGGCCCTCTGCGATGGTGTAGAACAGCAGGTCCTCCAGGCTGGGCAGGACGCCGGCCTTCCTTCTCCTGCAGGACGGCAGGGGACACACAGAGAGAGAGACAGCGTTGGGACAGCAGCGTGGAGGAGACACGGGGGGGGGCTTTACAAAGGCTGAAAACCATCCAGGTGAATCACTGGATGAGGAAGGTGAGGGAGAGGGGAGGGGCTAGAAGCCGGCGGGAGGGGGGGGAGGGGCTAGTGGACTGAAATAAGAGTAGAAAGATACTTACAAAGACGCAGATCACCGACGGGACAGAGCGAGCAGAGGGGACAACGGTGAAGTAGTGAGTTACACGCAGCAGTACTACTGGGATACAAGTATTCACAGCGTGTACTGCAGTACTGCAGCGACGCCAACACAGCTTTACTCGGCAAACATCTGTCCCGAGACGGCGCTGGGTGCAGAGGCTTCACCTCTGGGGGGGGGGGGGGGGGGGGGGGTCCCGCCCCTGGAACATCTGGTCCAGATGCTGGTCTCATTAGTTAGCATCCTTAGCATGGATGCTTTTAAAAAGGTTCTAAACCCATCAGTCTGGAAAGACTAGGTCTGTGTGTTGGACCCGATCGATGGTTCCGGTGTCAGAGCGGGGGGGGGGGGGGGGGGGGGCAGCTCATCTCCTCCTGAAGGCCTGAGCCATCAGGCAGAGCGCCAGCATCCAGGCTTCGGAGGAAAAGCCGAGGAAAAAGGCCGTAGGCGGGATAAGCTAAATGGCCCACAGCATCAGGACCGCTGGTTACCATGGAAACAGGCTCCTCTGAATTCTTAAATTGCCATTTTCTATGTGTACTGTTCTGTACTGAGGTCAACGACGACAGTGTTGTTAGTAAAATGCTAATTAAATAAAACCTGCTGATCATGATAGTCACCATTACGGTTACCATCCATATAAAATATGTCAGTTTAAAGATAACATTGGCTTTACATGTAAACAACGCAGAAAAATACTGCTTTTTAAATGATAATACACTAACTCTGAGCCGACCTTTAATTCGGCATGATTTATGAACGCACAAACGGATTTATTTAAGTGAAAATGAGCTTTTAATGGACGGTTCGCAGCGTCACCGTCAGAACGACCACCCCACTAAATCGCCATGTTTTTCTATGGAGTTCGGCCTACCTACCGCGCAGCTAGCGGCTAACACACCGACCTCGGCTAACGTTACTCACTTCTCCGCCGAGGAGTCTTTGCCGGCTTCGTCTTTTCCGTCACCCTTGGAGCAAAAGTTCCGAACGTTTTTTCCGGTGACGCGCGGCGGGGTCCTCCACCCGAGAAATCCGCTCCCGCCGCCCGGCGACCTTCCATCCGAACGAGCGGTGCTGAAGCAGGCGGAGGTCGCAGGTGCAGCCCGGACACCAGCTCTCCCCGGCGGCGGACGCCTCAGGCGGCTCTGGAGCAGCTCCCTGAGCGCTACGGGAGACCGAAACATCTCAACCCCGTCGATGAGCGTCTCTGGGCGGCGTAGCTGTAGCTAAAGGCTAACGGAATGTCGGCTTCTCGGTCGAGTACCTGTTTTCCCGGTGACTCTAATCGGAGACAACCTAACCTACACCGCAAGAGTTTCTGATTGGATTAGGCAATTCGTGTACACGCACCTGATTGGCCAAGAGGGCTGCCAGTCATCAAATGTCTCGCCTTCTGCTTTGAGCTTCTGTGTTTTGTTGTTGATAATTTATTCGCAGTATTTTCACCGAATATTTCATGTAAATTCAGAATATTTTCTGACTTATATTGTGTTTTTAAGTACCGCTTTTATTTTATTGCAAAATCAAAATGACAATCTTTTATTAGAGTTCGTCTAAATTATTAATATTGTAATATATGCAGTCAGTTCTGGCTTTTAAAATGTAAATCTTTTAAACTCGAATTTATAGGATGGATTTCAGAGTAAAATTAATCAAAAACGCTCAATGCTTAATTATGAGAAACGAAGTACATTTTCGGTTGGACAATAATTTAAAATAATCTGTGTAATCTGTGCTCCTGATGATGATGATGATGATGATGCTTTGTCTCGGTGTGACACCGTTCGGGTTCTTTAGGTACTGCATGGTTGTGGGTTCCTCAGCAGATGGCGTCTCCCTTCCGGAACAAAGCAGCTCCAGCTCTAACTTGGATCAGAGCAAAAAGAAGACTGTCTAGTTTGTTTTTTATTTCTAAATTGTATTTCTGGGATTTATTTGTGCACGCTGGAGCTTCTAACACAGCTCTATATTTGTAATGCATTAAATTTATAAAGTGATAAATGTCAGGTCAGATTCCTCTTATGACGACCAATAAAAAAAGTCTAAAGTTTCTTTCTTTTGTACTCTTTCACAGCCCGGGTGGGTGGAGTTTGACACCCACTACTAAATAATGACCTACAAAACAGATCACTCACTGGAAAGTGTTTTTGCAAGTTGCTGCAGTTTTCTTTTCTGTGACTCTGAACCTGACTGAATCTGATGCTGGTAAACTCCACCCACCTGGAGCACCAAGGAGCATAAAACAAACCAATTCATGCTGACTAATAACGCCTCAATGGCTATGAAACACTCGTGAGTTTGGACTGAACACGGAATCAGCGGAGCAAATTCACATGAAATCAAAACTTACATTTATGGGGAACTCAGAAAGTCTTTTTTTTGGGGGGGGGGGGGGGGGGGTCCTTTTGGTTGATCTTTAAATCTACCCCAACCTAGTTTACCAGCCTGGTTGTTCCCACATGTCCAAAAGCCCAACTGTTAGTTTAGATTAGTTTAAAATAATTAACTTATATCCTATATGTTTCTTTAGAAAATCAAATTATTCAGAAAGCCGTCCAGCAGATTTGTGTTGTTCTCGTCGTGCTATAAAACTAAAATCACTTCTTCCATCAGTTCTTAAAGTTGAATTCTGTGCAGCTGCAGGCGGAAAGCAGAGAAGAAGAAGAAGAAAAAGAAGAAGCAGACAAACAAGACGGTCCCGAACGAAGCTGCAGGGAGGAGAGGTGATAATTCACCAACGCCCACACCTTCTCAAAAGCAGTCAGCTTCCTGCTCCTTCCAAAACGAGGGTGACGGCTGCCTCGGCAGATCCCTCCCACGCCGCTCAGCGGCTGGCTTCCGCCCACCGCCTGTGGAGCCGCCCACCCCGGGCCGTTGCCACAGCAACACATCATCATCGCTGGCTTTGCACTGGAAGAGGAAGAGGACAGGGAGGGGCTGTTTGGAGCAGAGACCGCCACTGTGGACGTCGACCAGAAGGAGTGGAGTGTGTGTGTGTGTGTGTGTGTGTGTGAGAGAGTGTGTGTGTGTGAGTGTGTGTGTGAGTGTGTGTGTGTGTGTGAGTGTGTGAGAGAGAGAGAAAGGGAGGATGATGGGAGGTTTGTGAAGAAGGCCTGCGTCATAGTGAGTCATTCAACAGTTTCACAATGTGTAGATGTGACGCTGATGCAAATGTCCAGAGCAGGGACTGATCATTTAAAACAGAGGAAGAGGACAGGGGACAGTGTCCCCCTGTCCTGTCCTGTCTGCTGATGCTGGAGGACATCGACCTAAAGTGCGGACAGCATAAAAAAACACGAGACGAGAACAAAGGCAGGGGACTCAGGAGACATTGATCACAGAATCACCTCACAATAGAGTTCAAAAAATAAAGTTTAATGTCCATGTGCTGTATAACAAATAAAATATATTAGTGCTTAAAAAAACAGGTGAAGCCTAATCTATCACTTTACAATAAACAGTGATCAGTGAGACACGGAGCAACGCGCAGCACTATCCAGGCCAGCGTTTGGACCCATCAGGCCGGGACAGAGGGTTGGAGAGGCAGGGACAGAGGCAGGGACAGAGGCAGGGACAGAGGCAGGGACAGAGGCTGGGACAGAGGCTGGGACAGAGGCTGGGACAGAGGCTGGGACAGAGGGATAGAGAGGCAGGGACAGAAGCAGGGACAGAGGCAGGGACAGAGGCTGTCCCACAGCCGCTATGGCGTGTGAGACAACAGACTCCGACTCCTCCCTCCTGTCTTCAACCTCCTGGTGTCTTTACACCCTGGACACTAAAAGCGGGACAACAGCGTCTCGCAGGCTGCAGCTGAGGGACAGACAAGGATGCAAACACGTCACTACATAAATATTGCGCCGGTCCCTCGTGGAGACTAAGCTATCTGCAGGGAGCGGGACGGAGGACAGACCAACGTGTCTGGACACGGTACCGAGGGGACACATTTACAACAACAACACACCGAACACCTATTTGTTACGTAGTCACCTCTAAACAGCGAGACGTTTGAACTCTGCACTCACGGGTGGACCAAACCGCTAGCAGCTAAGGCTAATCCCCACCATGGCGTCTTCCTCAGAGACGCCTTCACTCTGCTGGACGTCTTCCTCAGAGACACTGAAGCGGCAACGACCTACGGGAAGCTACGCGTGACGAAGGAGCGATTAGGCTCCTCCCACCACTCGGTACTATTTACAGACCCGGTTCCGCGTTCCTGCCGCCGTCAGAACCTCAGAACCCACGCAGCTGCGACCCGGAACGTCTGCTCCCGTTCTGGAGAGTAAACGAAACGACCCGGGGGGGGGCGGGGGGGGGGGGTTCTGCCGGGAGCTCGCCGGATCACTTCTAGAGCCACACGGGCTCTATTCCTGAACTACTCGCCGCCTGCAGGCCTCCTGCTGCTCCTCTCTGATACTACTTCACATAAATATCCAGAACACGAGAGGACGGCGGGATTAAAACGCCTCTCCCGCTTTTCTCGCTGAACTGGGGCTGGATCGGGACTCAAACACCTGAACCGTCACCCGGCGGGTACAGAACCAACAAAAATGCATCTTTTTGGACATCCGTAGGATCTTTCACTCGCCTCCAGTTTTTTGTCTGCTACCTGAGTTCCAGGTGGCGCAGAGAGGCGGGGCTTAGGACAGCGCTGCTAGAGGTGCTGGAGGGGACGCGTCCACGCCGACAGGTGTCTTTGTGTTTGAGCTACGACCCCGCCCCGGCAGCGCAGCCGGCAGAGAAAGGCGAAGAAGAACCAGCGGGCGGCGGTCGAGACGACAACAGATCACCACTACACAACACGCACGGTCAACGGACAAAGGCCTGAGCGCCGAAGAGCTCCTCGTCTTCCTCTCTCGGCGCTCGAAGCGGAAAACGCGAGACACATCAAAGACAGATCAATGCTATGAGGCAACGGTGGTTGTTAAGGCTCTGCTGCGGGCAGTGACTGCATACTGTCAGGGCGAGGACAACGATCTGAGGGGGGACGTCCCCGCAGACACCGGGGACTATGTGGAGTCTTCCGGCTCCGATTTAATCGTCTTCCTCTCTGTGCTGCTGGACGATCGCTGCAACGTCCCGTTCTCTGGAGACGAAGACAAAGGATAATAGACAATAATCTAAAAGTGTTGAAATAAAATGCTAAATAATCTAAAAGTGGTGAAATAAAATGCTAAATAATCTAAAAGTGTTGAAATAAAATATAAAATAATCTAAAAGTGTTGAAGTTAAATGTAAAATAAAATGCAAAATAATCTAAAAGTGTTGAAATAAAATGCTAAATAATCTAAAAGTGTTGAAATTAAATATAAAATAATCTAAAAGTGTTGAAGTTAAATGTAAACTAAGATGCAAAATAATCAAAAAGTGTTGAAATAAATGTAAAATAATCTAAACGCATTGAAATAAAATGCAAAATAATCTAAAAGTGTTGAAATAAAATGTAAAATAATCTAAAAGTGTTGAAATAAAATGTGAAATAATCTAAAAGTGTTGAAATAAAATCTATTTGTGTTGAAATTAAATATAAAATAATCTAAAAGTGTTGAAATAAAATGTGAAATAATCTAAATGTAAAATAAAATGTAAAATAATCTAAATGCATTGAAATAAAATGCAAAATAATCTAAAAGTGTTGAAATTAAATATAAAAGAATCTAAAAGTGTTGAAGTTAAATGTAAAATAAAATGCAAAATAATCTAAAAGTGTTGAAATTAAATATAAACTAAACTAAAAGTGTTGAAGTTAAATGTTAAATGATAAATGTAAAATAAACTTTTTAGTACAAATCCCTGGGCAATATAACTATTTAATGTAGTTTTATTTTACCACACCCATCTGCACATCTACGATGAATAACCGGAGGGTCAACTCCCTCACCTGCTGCTGCTGTTTTGGTCTCATCGGTGTTGTTGTGGTTGTTGTTGTTGTTGTGGTTGAGGTTGTGATGGCGCTTCAGTTCATTGGCCAGCTGTTTGCCCAATGGGAGGTCTCCTTCCTGCATGCTCTGACTAACCACCCGCAGGTTCATTGGTCGCTCATCTGAGGGCAGACAAACATCGATGAGCCTCGTAAAAAACCCGGATCCCGGAGCAGGTTTATGGGAACGTCCGTCGAATTAACCAATCACAGCTCTGGATAGCGACACAATGACCTCATTACGCGTCTTCGTTTTAATGAAACGTTCCCACTCGCTATTTGAGCTGTTCTCGAAGAGAACAAAAATTAGGATTAAAAAAAAAACAGAGAAGGGACAAGCAGAAAAATGAAGGAGGAGAAAGTGAGGGAGACAGCAGGACAGAGAGAGAGACAGACAGAGAGACAGACAGACGCCCCCCTCCAGGCAACTGGCTGGAGGTAAACAGGCGTGGGCGTGATAATTACAGGTGCAATGTGGGATTTGCGGCAAAGGCAGTATAATGAGCTGTCGGGAGTGGGTGAGGGAGGAAAAGGGAGGAGAATGAGACGAGGCCCCGAGGAGAAGCGGGCTGCCGAATAATGATGCGTCTCCGTCTCTCTCTGAGAACAGAGAGAATGGAGGCGAGGAAGATCAGCCCGGTCTTCATCCTCGTCATCAATTAAATCCAGATTAACAGTCGGGATCACTCCAGGTTCAGTTCCCTCACGAGAAGGAACACTGGGAGAAAAGGTTCAGACTCAGCATATAGGTGGATGCAGTCTCAGGATTGACCGCCGGGGGCAGCAGCGAGTCAATCACAACACGGAAAACGACTCACCATCGTAGTTTGGGTTTACTGTAGTTTGGGTTTACTGTAGTTTGGTTTTACTGTAGTTTGGGCTTACTGTAGTTTGGTTTTACTGTAGTTTGGGTTTACTGTAGTTTTGGTTTACTGTAGTTTTGGTTTACTGTAGTTTGGTTTTACTGTAGTTTTGGTTTACTGTAGTTTGGTTTTACTGTAGTTTGGGCTTACTGTAGTTTGGTTTTACTGTAGTTTGGGTTTACTGTAGTTTTGGTTTACTGTAGTTTTGGTTTACTGTAGTTTGGTTTTACTGTAGTTTTGGTTTACTGTAGTTTGGTTTTACTGTAGTTTGGGTTTATTGTAGTTTGGGTTTACTGTAGTTTGGGTTTACTGTAGTTTGGGTTTACTGCAGTTTGGGTTTATTGTAGTTTGGGTTTACTGTATCTTGGGTTTACTGTAGTTTGGGTTTATTGTAGTTTGGGTTTACTGTAGTTTGGGTTTACTGTAGTTTGGGTTTACTGCAGTTTGGGTTTATTGTATCTTGGGTTTACTGTAGTTTGGGTCTATTGTAGTTTGGGTTTACTGTAGTTTGGGTTTACTGTATCTTGGGTTTACTGTAGTTTGGGTTTATTGTAGTTTGGGTTTACTGTAGTTTGGTTTTACTGTAGTTTGGGTTTACTGTAGTTTGGGTTTACTGCAGTTTGGCTTTATTGTAGTTTGGGTTTACTGTATCTTGGGTTTACTGTAGTTTGGGTTTATTGTAGTTTGGTTTTACTGTATCTTGGGTTTACTGTAGTTTGGGTTTACTGTAGTTTTGGGTTTACTGTATCTTGGGTTCACTGTAGTTTGGGTTTACTGTAGTTTGGGTTTACTGCAGTTTGGGTTTATTGTAGTTTGGGTTTACTGTATCTTGGGTTTACTGTAGTTTGGGTTTATTGTAGTTTGGTTTTACTGTAGTTTGGGTTTACTGTAGTTTGGGTTCACTGTAGTTTGGGTTCACTGTAGTTTGGGTTTACTGTAGTTTGGGTTTACTGCAGTTTGGGTTTATTGTAGTTTGGTTTTACTGTATCTTGGGTTTACTGTAGTTTGGGTTTACTGTATCTTGGGTTCACTGTAGTTTGGGTTTACTGTAGTTTGGGTTTACTGTAGTTTGGGTTTACTGTATCTTGGGTTCACTGTAGTTTGGGTTTACTGTAGTTTGGGCTTACTGTAGTTTGGGCTTACTGTAGTTTGGGCTTACTGTAGTTTGGTTTTACTGTAGTTTGGGTTTACTGTAGTTTGGGTTTACTGTAGTTTTTACACCTGCTGACCTGCACACACTCGTGAGTGCCCCCCCCCCCTCCCCCTCATGAATAGAAACACATCTGCTATTTAGCATTTACAACCCAGAGGCTTCCTTCAGAACCGATGCGCTCTACCTTGGGTGTCCCTGCTGGCGTCGCCGGCGCCGGCGGCTCCGTTGGTGTTCTGGACGTCGTTGAGGTACTTTAAGGCAGCCGGAGGGATCCTCCAGTCCAGAGCCTGGAGGCGCTCCTGGACCGCAGCATCCTGCAGGATCTCCATCTGCCGGGCTAACAGACGCTCCAGCTGCATCTGGCCGAAGATCAGACATGGAAGGAGCGTTTACTGACATGGACACGTGAGACGCGTGTCCCACCGCTGCCATGCAGCCTGGAGGGGGCGTGACTGCGTCTGAGTTCGAGCAGCGCGACGAACGGGATCTCTGCCTTTGGTGAGTCGCCACGTCTCCGTCAGCTCGGATCGGGTTTCATCCCCTCAGTAACGCCTGACGCGAGCGGCGGCGCGAAAAGCAGCCGTGAAATCTCTTCTCCCGAAATCACATTAGGACGACAAATGTCGCTTCAGCCTCGCTAGCGAGCGTCCCGGCGGCGGCGTTCGGCGCGGGGGGGGGGGCGCGTGCCTCCTGAATGAAGACGGTTCTCCTCAGAAGCACTGGGAACCAGTAAACCACCGGGATCAAACTGGATCCCGCCGCCGCCATGGAAATCACATCCCATAATAGTCCACCAGAGCGACGGTAAAATGAGACAAAACAGAATTTGCCGCCGTTCTTTTTAAAACATCAAACGGGACTGGACAGAAACAGAGGGACGTGTCCACCGACCTGCAGGTTGCGTCCCACCGTCTCCTCCCCTTTGGACTTGGCGCAGGCCAGCTGCTCCCTCAGCATCTCCTGCCTCATGTGGATGGCCTGCAGCGCCTCCTGGATGTCGAAGAAGTTCTCCTGAAGGAGTCCGAACATGAATGGACACATCTGAGGACGCGGCCCGTCCACCGGCGCAGCGAGACGACTTGGACATAAATAGAGGTTGACCTTTAAACCCCAGTTAATGAGGAAGGGGGGGGGGGGGGTTCCTTTGATCAGACAACAACTGATAGAACAAACTGTCTCTCAGAGGGGACATTGCAGGACCCCCCCCCCCCCAGCAGTTTAGCCAGCAGGTGTCGGTTCATTCCCAGCTTCATTGTGGTTCAAATCCCTGCAGCGCTGAAGCCGCCACATGTTCTCCATCACCGGGTCAAGAACTGAGAGGAGCATTGAGAGAGGAAGTCTCTCGGCCAGGCGTGTCCGGAGACCAACGCTGAGACGTGGCTTTGTCCTCTGTTCGGAATCAGTCCGGCGTGAACCGGACAGAGCGGACGTCCAACTACCGATGGACGATCGCGCCGGCTGCAGACCAATAACGTCTCATTATCAGTTATCGCCTCACCTCTGTCTTGATCCTTTTCGGAGACGGCTCGTCTCTGTCGCCACAGCGAGACCTGGAGACGAAAGGGGGAGGACAAACGCTCAGGATTTCACCCACTGGAAGGACAGGGAGGACAGGGAGGACGTGGACCAGGTCTGAACTGGTGAGCTGGGGGACAGAGTCCTACTTGCTGGTGCGGTAGGTGTACTTGTAGGTGACCTCTCTGGAGATCTGGCGGGCGAGTCCGAACAGCTCGTCTCGCCGGGTCAGCAGCGCCATGTCTCTCACGCAGAGCTGAGCCGCCGCCTCGTTCACCGTCAGCTGCAGGTCACACACACACACACACAGGTGAGATTAGAACGGGCACACAAGGAGCAGCAGGAGGTGCAGCGGGGGGGCGGGGGCGGAACCTCGTGCAGCGTCAGCTGTTTGCCGTCCCTCCTCTTGGAGTCGAAGCGCCCGTAGATGGCGCTGTATTTACGGATCTCCTCTTCCCGCCGCGGGTCGTCGTCGCCCAGCTCAAAGATGTGTCCGATCATCTTGGCCAGTTTCTTGTTGCTCTTCAGCTGCTCTTTGACCTCGGCCGGGTCCGGCTTGGGGAGTCCCGGCGCCATCCTGTCCACGCATTCCAGCACCGACTGGACGGCCGCCGCGTCCAGAGCCTCCAACGCGTCTCTCGGCGAGGACGGCGAGCCGAGGTCCGACGGCGACAGGCTGTGCTCGCTGTCGTTGCTGTGGCCGGACCAGAACCGAGCCTCGCTGCTGCCCTGCAGGGGCGACCCGGCAGACGCTTTGTCCCGGGCTACGTCCAGCTTCCCCGGGTCGGAGCAGGACGCCGCCGCCGCCGCCGCTTTGGGCATCTTGCCGCCGCCGGCGTTGGCCCGGTCCTGCCCGCTGAGCGGCGTGGGCGAGCCCTCGGGCAGCTTGTAGACGGGGATGCTGCAGACGGGCAGCGACGCCGGCGGCTGGTTGAAGACGGCCGGGTTGGTGACCCAGTCCCGGAGCGCCTTCTGCAGGCGGCGCACGTGCAGCGGCTTGCTGGCCATGCCGACGAGCGCCATGATCTCCAGGAACTCCTCCTCCCCGGCCTCGCACAGCTGCTGCACGTCGTCGCCGCCCTGCTGGATGAAGGCCTCGTAGTAGTAGAGCAGGTTGGCCCGCTGGAGGATGCGGTAGAGCTGCAGCTCGCCCAGGGTCCTCGGCAGCACCGCCGCCATGCCTGTGGACGGGTACGGGGACAGAATGAGGAACCCACAGAACCCAAAGAACCCAAAGTTCTATCAGACGGTGGAATCGGGTTCTAAACAGAACAGAAACGCCAGCGCGAAGCGTAAAGAGGAAGAGGAGGCTCCTTCATGGTTCTTCCTGGGAGGCCCGGCGGAGGCGGAGAGGCGGTCCGCAGGCCCACATGCCTGTCTCCACCCCTGCAGGACGTGTGGGCGGTGGGCTCGCCCCGCTCATCCCGGGGGGGGGGGGGGGGGGGGGGCGGGCAGGCCCGGACTCAGACCGGGTTCCTTTCAGCTGCTGATTCACAACAATCCGACGCCCTGCCGGCGGCGTCCGAGGAAACCACGACGGATCCCGGATCAATAACCTCACAGCAGACTCGCTTTAAATCAAATCACACTAGAAGTGGGCGTGGCTGCCCCCCCCCCCCCCCCTTCTGAATCTGAACATCTTTTCTGTTTGGATCATTGATGAGACAAGGCGGATCAATAACTGTCAATAATAATAATAATCAATAATAATAACTGTCAATAATAAACAGCACAGAATGTCAGCTTCAGTCGTAAACACAGAATAAGATCTACCAGATGCTTCCAGGTCTGTTAGCGAACGTGTTTTCTGTTGGTTTTTCACAATAAAGCGCTGGTTGTGAGTAATCGGCAGCTGTGATTGGCTGTAATTGAAGTCCTGTTTCATAAAGCCAGTTTGGCGGGTTCGCCCTTTAACCTGATGCTGCGTGCGCGCACACACACGCACGCACGCACACACACACACACACACACTGCTGTGTGAGGTGATGAAGGTCGGTAACATTCCGTACACATAATAAACATATAATGCACAGAACGGCTGCTTAAATCTCTACAATGTAAATCCGGGCGTCTGTTTTAATTAAGATAAGATAAGATTTTAGTATTTGATGTTTCAAACATTTCCCGCTTCAGGATTGTAATCAGATTCCTTTGTGAGGATGCAGGATTTAATCCGAGTCTCACTGTTCCTACCTGGTGAGTTTCCCACCACCTGGTCGAGCTCCTCTTCTTCTTCTTCTTCTCTCTCTTCTTCTTCAGGTCTTTTTTTTTTTTTTTTTTTAATTTTTTTTATCAATTTGTGCAAAAGGAAAGTCCGCAAAGAAGGAATCCCCCCAGGACAGCAGAGCCAAAAGAATGAAGTCGGGATGTTATCCGTATTTCCGGGATGTGTTTTTGGAAGCTGCTCTCCTCTTCCTCTTCCTCTTCCTCTCCGCCTGGGAACTTTTCCTTTCCTGCGTGGAAGATAATAAAACGGAGATTATCGGTGAGACGCCGCTGACCTTCGTGCGTCTTTTCTCTCCAAGTGCGCGTTGCGCGTTTGTGTGAGCGTGTGCGCTCAGCGGCTCTCCACTCCACTGCGCCGTTCATCACTATAAAGCCAAACCAAGCGTCCCAAGGACATCCGGTCTGGTGTGACAAAATAAAAGCACCGCTTCTGGAGCTACATTTAAACGCTTTCTTTTCTTCACCAGGTCACAAATACACATTATATTTATAATTCCTGCAGATTTTAGCCTTAATTTCTCAGGGAATGTCCTCTATTAATCAATAAAATAAAGTTTGATCCATTGGTTCTGTAAAGATGTTTAAGTATATAACAGTGGCAGATAAAGGGAACGTCAGTAAAGAATAAGCGACTGGAAATCGACATTATTTTAGACGATGCGCTTAAACATAAGAATCCTTAAAGCAAAGAGCTTTTGCCTTTAAATTTTACACAATTTCTTGTTTTTTAATAAATATTAATATTATAAAACTTTTCCCGTGCTTTTATTTTGTTGGCACTTCCTGTCTCGTCGCGCTCTAACCCGCGCGGCTGGACGTGGACGCAGAATGGGATATTCCGCGCGGTCTCTCTCTCTCTCTCTCTCTCTCTCTCTCTCTCTCTCTCGCCCACGCTGCTCCCTGCGTGACGCAAATCCGTGCGTGGGCGGACACGGGGCGTGGGAGGCTTTCTGCACGGAATACCAAACACAGGCAGGTTCCACGCCCACGCACGCGCAGCAGCAGCTTGCACACGCCATGTTCTCCACCGCGGAGACCTGAGCCGTAAATATCACCAATAGTCAATCGATGGAGGAATCGATCGGTGCCGCTTCAAACTTCTAAAGTGCATGTTCGCAGCTATTGATCCTGGTCGATAGATGGTACCGGTGTGTTTCGTTTGTGCGTGTGACGTGCACACACGTGCGTCACGTCTGAGCGACATCGGGAGGATTGATCTGAAGTTTTGCGTCACTGAAACACGCAAATCATCCACTCGCCCCCCCCCCCCCCCCCCTCCTCCTTAAACCCTCCCCCAGCTCCTTAAACCCTCCCCCCACCTCTTTAAACCCCTCCCTCCTTTGAAGCTGAATATAAATCTATTGATTATTTTGTGTGATAATAAATAGTGACTGTGTGGATCTAAATATAGATTTTGAATCTCATCAATATTACAATGATTCAGATTATTAGATTATTTCAAGGTCAGATCGACCCTCATTCAAACGCCGAAGATGAACACGGAGCAGGTAGGATTCCTGTCCGCCCACTTCCTGCCTCGAGCTCCACGTCTGGCGCCTGTGCGTGCGTGTGCGTGTGTGCGTGTGCGTGTGTGTGTGTGTGTGTGTGTGTGTGTGTGTGTGTGTGTGCGTGCGTGTTACTATGCAGATTTGACCTTCCTTTCAGCGTTCCCACAGATCAGCCTCCGAGCAGACGGGGATCAAATCAAATTCTGGAAGGAGCACAGACCGAAGACTGGATGTCAGCGCCGTA
>NC_090920.1:2513295-2522725 GCF_040956055.1 Brachionichthys hirsutus | reverse complement strand
GCCGGTCATTTCCGGTCCGACGCGGAAGTGATTTTAAACTCGTTTATTGTTTGACGTGAAACAACACAAACCCAAATGACTTGAAGGGATTATCTTAGCATCGCTAATTTAAAACTATCCGGAAAAGGAAGTCAGTCTGACGTTGGTGATTCATTCAAAGAGTGCAAATAGATCAAGATAATAACTTTCTCACCTGCTCGGGTCACCGCTCCCACTAAACTCACCTTTAAATGTCCGGAGAATAAGATATTCACGAAAACACCGCAAAAAAATACATTTAAATATCCGGAGAATGAGATATTCCCGAAAACACCGCCATAAAATACCTTTAAATGTCGGCAGAATGGATGAAATCAGCAGAACGTCTTCATCTTTTTACTTTAATCTTTAATACTCCGTTTCTCCGCGGCGGCTCCTTTCGAGCGGAGAACAACGACAACTCGTCCAACCGGAGTTCCCACCTGTCCCGACACTGGCCCGTCAAGTCCGCCATGACAGATGTTTCATCTTCCGTTTCGCACTTCCAAAGTAAAAGTCGTATTTAAAGGCGGGATTGCCGTGCCATTCCAAAATGCGGACTGAAAAAAATATACAACCACTAATTCAGTGGTTGTATTGATGAATGAAAACAATTATTACCAATTCCAAATGTGTTTTAGCGTTGGTTACGCATACAAATTATCAGGCTAAACGTCACACAAATTCGATGATTTTATTTGTTCAACTTCCGGTGCTCTTCAGCGCCGAATGTTATGCTGATGACGTAGCAGGACGGACTCCACCCAAAGGCCTGGGACGTCTCAATGAAAGGCGCAACATTCCGGTAAACCACTGCAATTATAAATCTGACTCTTAATGATCAATAAAATAATATCAATTATCATCAAAAAAAATGAATAAGATGTAAAATGTCATTTATTTTTAAATAAAAGCTGCATTTATATCACACATTCCCTGGAAACAAGTCATTTTTATTTAATTATACATGTTCCAGGGAACAAACCCCACCCAGCGGGCGCTACAAGAACGAGACGCGTAAAGCACGCGCTCACCGGCAGGGGGCAGTACAGACTTCACTTCACAACGGAAACATCTCGGATGAGGAAAACCTTAAAGGCATGTTTCATAAAGACGCTTCAGTGGTCCGACTCATCCGACAGGTCTCCCTGCTGCGTCCAGTGCTTCCCCCGCTTCTTCCTCTTCCTCTTCCTCTCGCCCATCAGCATGGCGGCCAGCACCGTGATCACCACGGTGACGCTGATGACGAGCACGGTGACCGTCTCGGCCACGCACAGCTCGTCGTCCACGTCCGCCAGCCGGTGTCCCCGGAGGACGGGCGGCCCCTCGCAGGTCAGGTTGTCGTAGTCGTCCAGGAAGAGCCTCTGGACGCTCCGCAGCTTCCGGAACGCCCTCTGCAGGTCGCAGTCGCAGCTCCAGGGGTTGTCCTCCAGCAGGACGTGGGCGCTGTAGGCGTGGATGTTGACGAAGGTCTTGAAGTGGACGCTGGACAGCCGGTTGTCCGCCAGGTTGAGCAACGTCACGCTGGCGAGCGGCTTGAAGACGGCCGCCTCCGTCTCGCTGATCCGGTTCCCGGCCAGGTCGAGGACCTCCAGGGAGCGGAGCATGGAGAAGACGCCGCCCCTGAGGGACGTCAGCCGGTTGCCCCCCAGGTGGAGCCGCCTCAGGGAGCTCATGGAGAAGAAGGACCTCACGTGGATGGTCCGGATGCAGTTGCTGCTGAGGTTCAGCCTCTGGAGGGCGTCCAGGTGCAGGAAGCTCCGGCTGTCCAGGCTGGTCAGACGGTTGTGGGCGAGACGCAGGTCCCGCAGGAGCGCCAGGCCGAGGGAGAAGCCCCGGCTCAGGGAGGAGATCCGGTTCCAGCTCAGGTCCAGCTTCTGGAGGAACTCCAGCTGCGAGAAGCCGCCGTCCTCCACCACGCTGAGGTTGTTGTTCTGCAGCAGCAGCACGCGCAGCTTCCGGTTCCTGCCGAAGGAGCGCTCGGGGATGACGGAGACGCTGTTGTGGGACAGGTCCAGCAGCTCCGTGCTCGGGGGGACCCGGCCGGGGAGCCGGGAGAAGAGCGCCCGAGAGCAGATGGCGAACCTCAGGTCTCCTCGGCAGACGCAGCCCGGCTCGCACCGGCCGCCGCCGGACCTGGAGGCCTCCGCCGTCGCCAGGAGGAGGAAGAGGAGCGCCTTCATGGCCCCGCAGAGAGAGAGGAGGGTCCCGCCTCAGGACTTCAGGACGATGCTGGTCCGGCCCAGATCACAGCCCTGCAGGGTGAAACGCCGTTGAGGGATGCGATCCACAACCTTCCCCGTCCTGCGCAGAACCACTGAAGTCCAACGTCCTCGCGTCTCCTCGTTTCCTCCCTGCAGGTTGGAGGCCGACGAGAGACGCCACAAAGGGGGAGACGGAAAGAGACACGGAGAGGGGATGGAGAGCTGCTCAATAATTCATCCTGCAGCGCTCTGCTTGTGGGCGGGGCCAAGAGATTGAAGCCAAACTGGGCCGCCGGGAGGAGGATTAGAACGTCTGCACGGATTTGAGTGTCTGTTCCTCTGCAGGTTGTTTATGCGTTTAGATGTGGAAATCACAGAAACCAGTGAGTAGGTTCTCTGTGTTTGTGTTGGTTCCTCTGGGTTCTCTGTGTCTGGGTGGGTTCTCTGTATCGGTTCCTCTGGGTTCTCCAGGTTCCTAACCCAAACCATAAACCCTGGGAAGTAGAAGATGAACAGATATCTTTCTGTCTGTTTGTTTGTGACTTCGCATGGATGCATTTCTTTGAACGACCACCAGGACAGGCTTTGTTTACTTGTCAACAGCAACAACAGCAGCTGACTTCCTGTTGGACGCTGCGGCCCAGATGTGAGCGTTATCCTCATCTGAGGGATGAAGGACGTGTTGAAGATGAGGAGCGGACCTGTTGGTCACCCAGAGGAAGATTAAACTAATACCCTCCAAATTCCTGGCAGATAAACCCGGGGCTGTTGCCGCGGCGATCGGAGGAACAGCTTGCATCACAGGAGGGACAGGCGCTGAAAGCATCTATGAGGACGGTCCTCTGTTCCGCTGTCCAGCACCGTATTGGGTGTCTGCTGGGATCCGGTTTCGGGGCAGCCTCCGACCCGACCCGTCCTGGAAACGGTAACTGAACACTTCAGAGGATAATGAAGTCGTCAATGCTGCTCTACTGGCTTCTGATTAATCCGATCAGCAATGAGTTTGGCTTGGAGACATGTGGACAGAATAGAAAGTACACAGGCTGCTACCACCGAGCAGGATTAGAGGACACAAAGACGTCTAATCCCGAAGGGGATTACATCCATGTTCTGTCTGCAGAACGTTAAGGTTCTCCTTTCTGGTTTATTTAATTCTTGCTGTAGGAGAATTTAAATTAAAGTATCCTCGATGTAATCTAGATTATAATGGGGGGGGGGGGGGGGGTATAAAGTAATTTAAACAGCGCCCTCCCTTCCCATAAATAAATCCTGCAGGAATCAACGTTGACGGCGTTCTCACCTGCGGTACCCGGAGCGGCCAGCAGAGGGAAGCGCACAACTCTCCGGAGGATGCGGACGCTTGTTGACGAAGACTCAGGCGATGAAGGATGCTCCTGCAGGGAGGTGCTGAAGTCTCCAGCAACATCGGGGCAGGACAAGGGCGTGTCCTCTGTCGCCACGCCGTCCCCATTGGGCATCAGACAGGAAGTGATGAACCCCGCATGGGTGGCACCGTCCTCCAGCTGGAACACAAGAGCAGGGAGGTCAGAGGTCACCTGCTGCTGGGACGAGCCCTGGACAAAGGACGGGCCGCTCGGAGTCGGGACGTGGCTGGGACCCAGCTGGACCTGAATCGTCCTCTCGTCCAGCAGCAGCAGCTCCAGGTCTCCGGCGCTCGGACCCGGGTTCTCCAGAGCGCTGAACAGCTCGCCGTCGGAGCACGGTTCCTCCCCACCCAGACACAGGGGGGGTCCAAAGCGTCCAGAAGGGGCTCCATGCCTGATCCGTTCCGTGTTCTAGTTCTTGTTCTTCACCTTCACTATTTATTAAAGGTAAAAACATTCGTAAAAACAGAAACGGAGCAGACTGCGTGATCAGATCGCATTTAATGTGGTCAGCGTGAAAAGATCGACTCAAAATCCACAAGTTACAAAAACAGATTAGATTTGATTATGCTGTGCAGGAAATGTACAAAAATTAAGTGTATCAGATTACGGTAATACGACAAAATACACATTATAGGATTATATATATTATGAAAAAAGAAGACAAATATATATATTTATATACAAACACACAAAGATACTGCAACTTTGGAGTCTGTGACTCCTGGGGTTTGAAAAATAATATTTATGAAGTTTTTATCAAAAACATATTTATAAATCACATTTAGAGGAAAGGCCTCCTGATTTTTAAAAAAGAAGAGATTTTGTGGTACTAAAAAGTAAACACGGCAGAAAAACAAGCTTCACGTTGTATCGAGTCTACAAAATGGGTTCATCGTGATTTTTGGTAAAATTCAGATTTAAGGGAATCTGTTGTTAAGGCACCGACGAGCTATAAAATATTGTCAAAGAGTTCCGCAAGGGTTAAGAAAACCCAAAATGAAACACCAGACAGATGTTTGGCCTGTACTGCACACTGAGCAATCACCATGACAACATCGTCATGAGCCTACTGATGTCATGCCTGCTGCCCGATGATGAAGGAGAGGAGGAGGAGGAGGAGGAGGAGGAGGGAGCGTCATCGTCCTGCAGGTTTCCTCTCTCGTCCCTTTCCCGCCCATCTTTTGAGATGGTTTCCCTTTTCTTCCTTTAAAAACACAATAGCTGCCTTTAGGCTGTTTTACTTCCGTGTGTCATTAGCGTCCTTAAATGTCCTTAAAGACAGAAAGAGGAAGAGGACGGAAGCGGCGTGGAGGAAATGAGTCAATCATCCACTACTTTCTGGTTGTATTTCACCCAATTCTGTTTTGGAGGAAAATCTGTAACTCTCGGTCCGTTTCTATAAAAAAAAAAAAAAAGACATGAAACACATGCGAAGTGAAGTTAACTGAGATCTGATCCAATAAAACGACTTTGTGATCCAACGGGACGGAAGAGCTTTGGTTTGGTCCTCCATCGCCGACGTCTCACAGAGCCTGGACTCGGTCTCACGTGTGGAGGGGACACCTAAAGGACCAGGACGAGCAGGAGCTGCTCCGGTTCCCCCTCCTCACCTCTAGATATGCCCACTTCCTATGAAAAGGCTCAAACCCGACGCAACAACGGGGAAGAAGAGGGACGGCGCCGCGACATGATTGGCTGACGAGGACATCAGCCGAGCTGTGCGGTAGGTAAAAAAAAAAAAAAACAAACTCTGAAGCTGTTTTTTCCAGACGTAGATCATCCGCTATCCTTTTCTGGGACAATCCAACCAGCTCCAGGGAGGAGCTTCCGGGCCATCCTGAACAACTCTCAGAGGACGGAAGTGTCCCCCCCCCCCCACACGTCTCTGTCCTTCAGTCTAGTCCGCGTCGATGTTTGGAGTCAGGAGTCCGTCTGCCTCCTTCAGTCGGATCCAGGCCCCGGACCGTCCGCCGGTCGCAGCAGCTGATTCCTAGTTGTCCTCCGAGTAGTACGCGCTGCCGTTGGACAGCGAGGAGAAGGGGACGCCTCCGTTAATCTGTCAAACGACAGATCAGATTAGACTTTCACACCCGAACTCGAGACGTCTCGAAAAAGACGAGAAATAGACGCTGCAGACGTCACTCCTCTGGAACCCGCTCGGCTTCCAGCTCGTCACCGATTGGCTGACGTTTTTTATTACCTGTGAGTGCAGGTACGGCTGTTGCTGCACCTCCTTTGAGCCGAGACCAGGGGTCATTTGGCAGGACGGCGTTGTCTCCCCGGGAGGCGGGACGGACGCCGACGCCGCTCCGGGGGAACTCTGATAGAAACAGGATGGAATCTGGCGGCTGGTTGGGTGGAGTCTCTGGAGGGGGGGCGTCCTGCCGAGGTGCACCCCGTTTACAGACAACGCCTGGGGGACGTTAGCGAACCGACAGCTGCTAGAGGGCGCCAGAGGCGGAGGCGCCACGGGCTGCTGAACAGGAAACGGTAGGCTGGACGGGTTCGGGCTGTTCTGAGCCGTGACGACTCCGGGAAGGGGACCGCTGTGGAACGCTGCCATTTGCTGCATCTGAGGCCGCCTCTGGTTCTGTCTGGGTTCTGTCTGAAGGACTGAGGACGAAAGGGGCTCTGCAGTGAAACCCGTTTCCTTTGAAATGTTTGGATTGTATGTTTGTATAAAGCTGTCAGCTCGGTTTGAGTTCCACCGGTCGCCCTGAAAGTCGAGCATGTGGTGAGAACTTTGGACCTGGAGGTGGTTCTCCACCGGTTGGCGGTTCTGGAGGCCAACGGGCAGGCCGGGCATCGACGCCTGAAGGTGGTTCTCCACCGGTTGAGCCATTTGGTGGGTCTGAATCTGGCCGGTCGCCGTTTGCCCGAGGGAGAAGGCGGTTTCCTCTGCAGTCCCCTGTAAGGTTCTCCGTTGGTTCTGCGTACGAAAGCAGGAATTCACCAAGGAGGGGTCGAAGGGAACCGAAGCATCCATGCCGGCGCCGGTGCCAAACCGAAGACCACCGGCAGCGGGGAGCGTCTGCGGCTGAAGCGTTGGCTGGACTGAAGCATACATGTGGGTCAGCCTCATCGTCCCCTGGACAGGACGCTGCTGTCCAGCGTTGTCCTGGAGATCCAGATGCCACGGAAAGTTCTGCTCTCCAGGCCGGCCGGGGTCGCCGCTCTGAGCGTCCAATGTGGACAGGCAGGGCGAGAGGTCAACCAGCTGATCCGGGATCTGGAACCCGCCCTCCGCCTGGAGCTGTTCCTCCACGTAAGTCAGGATGTCGTCGTTGAGGATGTCGTTCAGGTCCTCGTTCATCTCGTGCGTGCTCATCTTCAGCAGGGTGCTCTCCCAGCTCTTCAGCTCCTCGGGCGCCACGTCCAGAGCATCGCTCAGGTCGTTATCGCCCAGGATCTGCTGCAGGGTGTCCATCATTTCCTGGACGTCGTCCGGCTTGGCCGCGCTGCCCCCGGCTTTGGCCGCGGGATCCGTCCAGACGTCCCTGGGGACGCTGACCGTCGGGTGGGTGTCCTGGAAGGCGATGTCGTTGAGCGAGTTGATGGTGTTGTGTTCACAGTAGGCCGACTGGTTCTGATTCAGGTAGCAGCCCAGTAAGGAGTTGGAGCTGACGGATTGGCCGTCCAGCTTCCTCTGCTTGGAGGCGGAGCACGGGTCCGAGGCGGTAAGGGTCGGCGCTACGTCGTACAACAGCGCCTCACCGGTGGCAAAGTGGAACGGCAACTGCAGCCGACGAAGGCGGGACTGTTCTTCCCCTTCGTCGTTGCTGTGGAAAACAAAATGGAAGCAAGTGAAGAGTGGAAGAATCAGAATTGACGATCAATAAAACCAATCAGCAGAAACGGCGCTCCCTTACGACAAAGCTTTCTGCCGGGCCACGATGAAGTCCGGTTTCCCCCCTTTGAAGACCACCCTGGCGTTGGCCTGGACCCAGATCCAAGCCCCGCCTTTGGAGAGCAGCCTGAAGACGGTGAAGCCGCTTTCTCCCGTTTTTATCACTGAACGCCGCAGACAGACATTAGTGCGGCGAACAGCTCGACGGGCGCCGTTACGGAACCACGGTGCCCGTTTACAGACAAGTACCAACAAATACAGACCAAAACATAAATACTGGGAATTATTTTACATCCTACAACAGGAAGTCCTACAACGGGAGGTCCTACAACGGGAAGTCCTACAACGGGAAGTCCTACAACGGGAAGTCCTACAACGGGAAGTCCTACAACGGGAGGTCCTACAACGGGAAGTCCTACAACGGGAGGTCCTACAACGGGAAGTCCTACAACGGGAGGTCCTACAACGGGAAGTCCTACAACGGGAGGTCCTACAACGGGAGGTCCTACAACGGGAGGTCCTACAACGGGAGGTCCTACAACGGGAGGTCCTACAACGGGAAGTCCTACAACGGGAGGTCCTACAACGGGAGGTCCTACAACGGGAAGTCCTACAACGGGAGGTCCTACAACGGGAAGTCCTACAACCGGAGGTCCTACAACGGAAGGTCCTACGACAGGAAGTCCTACGACGGGAAGTCCTACAACGGGAAGTCCTACAACGGGAAGTCCTACGACAGGAAGTCCTACGACAGGAGGTCCTACGACAGGAAGTCCTACGACAGGAAGCCCAACTGATGGTGAGATCGAGCCTATTTACATATCTACATCTATTAGATGCGTCTGTATAGACGTTCATTAATGTGCACTGTCCCCGTCAAATCAGTGAATAAATAAATGAACAAACAGTTCACAAGGTGGGCGGCGACTCACTTCTCATGTGGTTGTCGGCGCAGTACATCATATCTGCAGCGTGGATGAAGTTGTAGCCGGAACCTTTCAACGCGATCTCCACTTCGCTGTAACCCAGAACCACCTTCCCTCTGCCGAGAACGGGTTCCGTTAAAACCAGGGCAGCCGAGACGCGGATGCATTTAGCTGCAGGTGTGTGGTTCTACACACTCATCTGTGGCCCCGCCCCCCCCCCCCCCCCGGGCAGAATCTACCTGGTGTCGATGCCCAAGGGACTGAAGTCCAGCTTGTGCTTCGTCTGGAAGATGAGCATCTTGGAGCGGATCTCCAGGATGGACGGCGGCTGCATCGGCGTGGCGATGGCGAACAGAGCGAGCTGCGGCGGGACCAGCTTGCCGTCCTCAAACAGCCGGTTCTGGCCGTGAACCAGCTTCAGGCGACCGTGGAAGTTCAGGGCCTGGGGAGAAAGGAACGGAGCTTTGGACACAGGCCGGCAGTGAAAGCACGAAGCTCCCCCTCCCCCTTCCGTCCTACCAGGAAGCCGGAGGAGTTGTCCAGCAGGCAGCGGAACCGGCAGCAGAAGTTCCTCTCCAGGAAGGAGGAGTTCTCTGGAGGGATGGTCTGCGGGTCGTAGGTCATCACGTTGCTGCTGATCTCCGCAGAGCTCTGCTCGCCTGGAGGAAGATCAAAACGCGGGGCGATGAGAGACGACCACGGCGAGAAGTAAACAAAACACCGGACTCACTGGAATCCTCGGCGGTGCCGTCGGGCTGGCCGCGATTTGGGTCGAGGGCGAAGTGAAGCTGCCGTCGAAACAGAGCTCTGTCGTCGGTGTGGATCAGCTCAAACACACTCTGGTGGACGATGTCCGACTGCAAAGGACACAGAAGGGTTTCACCGAGCTCGTCCTCTGAGGACAAGAAGAACGTCCAACATGGACTCGGCTGTGAGGAGAGGAATAAACCGAAAAGAAAAAGAGAGCCACAAACAACGGCGACGCGGAACCGTCCTTTACCGGCGGCTTGGATCGCCGGGCTTTGATGAGTTCAAAGCAAACCGAGA